>NW_027505241.1:0-41534 GCF_021521415.1 Bidens hawaiensis | reverse complement strand
TTAAGGTATTGTCATGAACCAATTCATAAATACCGTTGTTTTGGTACAGCTTTAAAATAAAAGATACCATTAGATGATTCATGCATTTCTGATTTACAAATTTAAAGTCAAAGTTACATTGTCTAAGAAGGTGCACAGAAATAATGTTCCTAGTCAAACTAGGGAGCATACAAAACATTTCTCAAAACAACTTCCAAACCCACTTGGAAGCGATAAAGTGAAGTCTCCTCTAGCGACCACGTGCACCTTGCACCGTTGCCCATGAAAGACTCACTTCGCCCTTCATTAAGTCTTCATTCCTTTTGAAACCCCTGCAACCAATTGCAAATATGAGTTCCACATCCGGTATCCAATACCCATGTGTTAGAAGAAATAGATTTAGCTCAATATTAATCATAAAGACATTACCCGAGGCATGCCCGCATTCCTCTTGTCTCTTAGCTCTTTTAGGTAGACCGGCGCAATTGCGTTTCCAGTGTCCCGGTCTCCCCACAAACCAAAACAAGGATCATCCTTATGACCCCTCGGTTCCACAACCTTTTGTTTCTTTGCCATAACCGGTGATTTGCCCTTACCCTTAAGATGCACAGGAGGACCCTTTCTTTTTGCTACCTTAGCCTTAGGATTGGGTTGAGATCGATTCTTGGATCTAACCTTCATTGATCGCAAACACGGGTAAAACTCTTTTACCCATGCTCGCCTCGGCTGTTTTAAGCATTGAGTGAAGTTCTCCAATGTTTTTGTCCCACCCCGTTCATGTTATAATTTAACACGAAAGTGTCGAACCTTTTCGACAAAGAGTTAAGGATCAAATCCGTTGCTAACTCTTTTGAGATGGGACAATTGAGCTTGGCGAGGCGATCAATGTAACTTTTCATCTTAAGTACATAAGTTGAAACTGGTTGATTATCATCCATTCTACATGCATGCAAGGCTCGAACCGTTTCGAACCTTTCAACTCTTGATTGCTTAAGGAACATTTCCTTAAGTTGAGTAATCATGTCGTACGCATTATGGTTTTCGAAAATCCTTTTGGATTTCGGGAACCATAGTCGCCAACATGAGGCATGACACTTGAATGGAATCTTCCGTGTGTTGGACCCAATTCATATATGCGACCTCACTTCCCTCTTCCGGTTCATTGGGGATAGGTGTTTCCAAAACATGATATAATTTTTCTTGTTTTAGAACAATCCTTAAATTTCGGAACCAATCCGAAAAGTTATTGTGGTTAAGACGGTCCTTTAGCGAGAATAGATCGGAGAGATACATTTTGGACGTTAGGGATTATGTTGTCGTCGACGTGTGCGGCCATCTGCAGAATTTTAATTAAGTTCATTTTAGTGTTTTACCTTTTAATTATTAATACCCTTTTATATATACCAAATATAATTAATAATTAAAATCTAGAATCCAACGATAAACCCCGACTCCGGTTAGGTGACCTTTTTCCCATTGTCGGTTTATCAAGGTAGTTATTCATAACAATTGCAAACCCTTTTGCAACTTCTAGAGTTTATGGGACCCGGTTCGAAATCATATTTCGTGTCGGCATGTTTATCCCATCAACACCTATTAGACCCCATGCTTGGGTGACCCTCTTCACATGGTTCTAATTTAAGTCGTCCTACTTGTATCAACTTGTAATATTAACATACAAACGGTTAGGTGACCTTTTTCCCATTTATATGCCAATATTACCTTAACATATTAATTTACTCTATGCGGTTAGGTGACCTTTTTCCCACTAAGAGCTTACTAATATGTTAAGCGTTATACAAAAGGATGGTGTTTAACTTATTATCCTTAATTTTAAAAGGGATTTTTAGTTTTAATAATTCTAGTTGTAAAACTTTAAATCATGTACTAACATGCATTTAGTAACATGATATTTTGAAACCATTTTCAAAATTCTAATTTATAATAAAACCATTTTATTATGGGCGTGAGACGGCTAGTTAATAATCCATTTTATTAAACTATGTGTCACGTAATTACCGATAATTATTAGAACCCATTTTATGCTTTGTTAATTAATTCTATGTGACGAAGTTGATATCCTAATATCTAACAACCACACAATCAAACAATCAATTAACAAGCATACACAATTATACTAGACACGAGCCACTAAGTTAGACCACACTTGTTAGCCGAAACAAGTGTGTGTCTTAGGTCCAATCCTAAGGGACACATGACACATGGATGTTGTAGCTCCCACTCGATCCCGCATCCAAATGCTTCGAGCATCTTCTTCAACCCCGTTGTGATCCATTGGGCTTGAACTTGGGCCTTAGCTTCCATAAGCTTCCATTTGGGGCTCATTGGGTGGGCTTAGGTCCATTTGGGCTTGAATCCCTTTAATGGGCTTGTGAGACCCATTATCACCATACCCGGCCCAATAAGGCCCAAACTTCCAATTTTGCAATCTTCTTTAATTTTACAAAACCAAATGTCCTAATACATTTTTTCTATAAAATAAAGATATTACAAATAATCTATTATATTTACATACCCATATGAATAAATAATTACAAAATAGCCCCTAATTAATTATTACAAACCGAAACTTTGAATAATTAACTACAATCACAACATCAACCACAAACAAACATCCACTTTGGTCTACGGCTCGGTCTAGTTTTAACAAACATAACCCTTTATGTCTTAGGATCCCGTTCCAAAACCCCTTGACTTTATCGGGCCCTAGCCCAACCCATTTTGGCTTGACCCAATAACATGAATTATGGGCTTCGGCCCACTAAAAACTCATGGGCTCGGCCCATTTAACCAAAAAATGGGCTTCGGCCCATATAGCTTTTCCCTTTTATTTCCGGTTAGCCCAATAACCATATTCAAGTGGGCTTCGGCCCAAATTCACCCCGAATTGGGCTTCGGCCCATTAACTCGGTTTTTTTTTTTTTTTTTTTTTTGAACAAAGCCAAAAACAATAACAAGATTAAATACAAAAAAAACATGCATGTTAATTTTTTGTATAAAATCTTTCAAGGGGAAAAATATAAAACCGAGAACCCGAAGCTTAGTTTCCCGTATCCCGGCTCTGATACCATTTGTTGGGTTTCTATGGATAATTAACACTTAGTTAACCATTTAACTAGTCACAATTAAGGCGGAAGCGTGATATTTACAAACTAAACATATCTATCCATATGTTTATATATGTGTATATCTTACAAGTTTATATAAGATAAGTTCATGAACAACCTAGTTCATGCAAGTATTAAGATTACCAATAATCTATTATTAGAAACCCGAAGCAAGGATCAAATGATACGGAAAAGCTAAACTATCAAAGCTATAAACACTTACATTCTTAACCCTTTAAGATTGTAGTTGATGTTGAAGAAGATGATGATGTTGATGCCTAGACTTTCAAACGAAAATCCTCAAATGGAATATACCCCGAGCCTCCAACACACACCGAGCTATGTTAGGGAGCTTGAACACCAAAAACCCGAGACCCCGAGCCTCTTCCTTTCTTTGGCCGATTACAAGAAAAGAAAAAGAAAGAGTGGTGATGTTTTTGGTTACTTGAAAGTCTTTATGATCATTATCCTTTTTATCATCATATCCATCCATCCATGATGTTAGGTATTTGGTTAAGTGAATCATACTCAATCTATACCAAATACATGACAAGATTTGATCAATACATTGGGGTGTGGGGCCCACCCAAAACCGGCCCCAAATATTATTTTTTTTTTTTTTTTTTTTTTATTATTATTATTTTATACTTTATAAAATATATAAACACCCCATCTTTTATAAACCATTTTATAAAAGAACACATAGTTAAATAATCATTCCAATAATAATTATTTGAATAAATAAATTAACCAATTAATTTATTTAACACTTTCAAGTAAATATTCAGAAACCCGATTTTCTGAATGTGTCGTGTTCTGTATTTGTCTTATAGATCTTATCTCAACAAATACATAATTGGTGTGTGTCTAACTCGTTATTGGGTATGACCCGACTTGGATCAAACACGACTAGCCACATTAACCTAATTATGTGTCTCGGGCATACGGCATTTCCAACAGTTATCATAGAAACAAACCAGTCTAGGGCAGATTCAGCTTCTATAGTAGCTAACACTCACGTTCAATGCTGAAGAAAGCCCTGAAACCGTTACAAATAATTTAAATTACCATTTATTGGTATTACACCAAGGCATCGTCTTGAATGATATGATAAACACCTGCAAGCAAATTAAGGACCGCAAGAATAATACAATATCGCCTGAAAGAACATCAAGCTGAAGATGGTTTCATTAGTTTCTCCAAAATAGATATAAGAATTTAAATATAATATATATATTTCACCTAGTAAGATTAGAAATATGCAAACTAACGTATGCAAATTTCAAGAACTTTGTTAATAACATATGACTTAACACATAAACAAATGTTTTGTTTTAATATTAAAGATGTGAGGTCATACGTACTGTTTTGTAATACTTATTGTTTTTCTTTATAAATTCTACGCTAGAATAGTCGTTTTAATCAAAATTTAACAAAAACTTAGCCTCCATCCACTTCAAGGACCATTTGTGTTGCGTTTAAGTGAACAGCATCGACTGCTAATGTAAACTTTGAAAACTCAAAACGGAAATTGACAAACCTCAGCAGACGCCAGAAACATTTTTGCAACAGTATGTTTCATAGAGCTCGAAAGCAATTTCGTGAAGCAAAAATCGAGCAAATAGGATAATGAGGACGCGACTTTGTTACTAGAAAATTACCTGGAAACAGTTAACAAACTCAAACAAAAAGTCAACATGGTTAAAGTCAATGACAGGTCAATTACCACATGATCAGTTTAACTAGCTTGGTCAACATTACCAGGATGAGGATCAGCATTGAAAAATCCATCAAGAAATGTTTGATGTGCATATGCGCGCGTTATTTCTTCAACAATAATTTTTTTATTAACACCAAGTGAATCGAGTGAATGCGTATCGTTTAACCGCACGCCATCCATATACTCTAGAATAAGGACTCTTTCAGTTGACTGTTATAAGTACACCAACCAAAAATTAATAACAACCGAATAATTGACTTACAAAGATTAAAATGATACCTGAATAACTTGAGGCATCAATACTTTAACACGATGCTCGGGATTTTTGTCAACACATTCTTCTTTGCAGCCAAGGTTTTTAGAAACTGTTCTGGTATTTTCTAAAATCATACAATAGAAAAGAAATAATAATAAAGTAGTTAATTAATCAAAATAAAATATGTTTAGCAGTTGTAATATAATAATAATGATTTAACACACCAGCTTCCTTATTGAAGTCTAACTCTTTAGGTGCTTCTTTGCACCACTCGTCTATTACAGGGTTGAAATTATATTTAGGTTCGGCCCAAACGATCCACTCGACTAACAATTTAGCATCCTTTAAATCCTGTAGAAAACTTAAAACAATAACAACTTTGGTACATTCTCATTATAAGAATTTAAAGGCCCTCGTGTTGAACTTTAACAAAATGTATAACCTCTAATATTATGGTCTTGATGCCCTCGTGTTGAACTTTAACAACCACCTCCTTCCAGTCACGTAAAGTGGCTCGGTGAACTTGTGCTATCTGCATATTAAATATTTTTTTGTGAAAGTAACAGATTATTTAGAGTATTGAAGGTTCCGGTTAATATTAATAATAATAACAACGATTTAAGGGTGGGTCTTACTGATGCGGTTTCAATTGGTGTTTCAACAAAATTTGTAAACACTTCATCCATTGATTTTCCCAACTCATTCTGTATAGTTCTGCAAACCTGATAAATAACATTCATTCACTTGCAGTTGTTTCTCAAATATTGAAGATGAGATACACTTATAAATAAGAAGAGTAAACAATCACATAAATGAATGTTTGTTTGTGTTTGAAGGAAAGAAAGGGGTGTATTCTCAGCTTTATATCAATCTGTTGCAAACTTCTGATACATTAAGGCGTATTGCTTTAAACTAGTATATACACACATGTATAAAGGAATACTTTTTGTCTTGAAGTGAATGTATTAACAGACTCATGTCGATTTGTGTAACGTTTTTCCTTGATTAATTATTTGGCAAGTAAATGAACCAAACGTTCAGCGAACCGTCAGGCAGGAAGTTCATTTATTTTGTTTACTAAACGAACGAACATAAACAAAAGTTTTCGTTCATTTACTTAAACGAACAAACATGAACACATGTTGCATTCGTTCATTTATGTACATTCGTTTATGTTTGCTAGTTTAGCTTCGTGAAAGTTTATTCATTTACATTCTTTTATATATTCACATAAATTTCTTTGGCCCATTAAAGCATAGTCTAGTTTTATTAACTTTTAGGCCCAACAAACTGATGTTCACTCACTCATGTCAGTTTATGTCCGTTCACCCATGTTCAATTATGTTTGTTCGTTTACGTTCATGAACCATAATACCATTAACGAACGAGCATAAACATAAATGAACACATTAATTTTTTAGCGAACAAACATCAACAAGAAAACCCCATTCGTTTAATTGTTCATGTTTGATCACTTGTTCTTTTAAAGTTAAACAAATGAACACGAGCGTGCCACGCTTTTGTTTGCTTGGTTCGTTTACAGGCCTACTAATTACAACAAAAAGGAGCTCTCAGCATATCTTCATAACTGATTACTCTGAACTAGAGATATTAAATTTGGACCATTCACTTATCAACCGATCGATTCAAGTTATGTTTTATTTTAGTAGGTCAAACGGGTAAATTCAAGCATATTAGCTAACACCGTAACAGGTCAAAAGGGTTTTTACTTTAACGGGTCAAAAGTCGTCTTTTTTCTATAAAGTTTTAATGCATAACCTCTTGAATGATAACTTACCAAAGCCGACCCAATTTGCAACATTTACTATATTGATACCTCTTTCAAGCTGCGTGGAGGAAGTGAGTCCTGCAACTGCTTCAGAAAGCGTGGGTAGGCCCCGGGAAGCCCATCAGCCCGAACCGAAAAATATTGACCCATTTTGACCCACATACCTTCGAGCTCTATAATTAACTTAACTATACGGTTAGCGTTGCGTTCATGGGCTTTTTCCCATAACGCAGCTTTTTCAGAGTCACTTGTCCATTTTTGTCTGTGCTTCAATGCCTAATTTTGGCAAATTTAATTCAAGAAATAACAAAAGAACTAATCACTTGCAGTGTTAATTATACAAAACTAACAGAATACCTTATAATCTAAGTAGATTAATATTGCCAAGGAGAATACTTTCATTCGTCTGATGTAGATGCTCCCTCGGCCCATTGAATGAAACTAATTTGTTACCACGGGTTTGAATTACACATCAAAAGAATATATAAAGTAATTAGATAATATAAACCACAGTACCATTATGACAGTGTGTATTGAACTATATATGGTGATCTGTTTGTTGGAGTATATATATATCTATATTATTAGTGTGATCCAACTTAGGCTTCCGGGGTTTGCATTAATTGTTAGGTAACACGTATATTACAATACTTAAGACAATGGAAGGCAAACCCTAGAAACCTAAGGTGCTGTTAGGGTTTGTGGGATAATATAAGAACTGACCTCCGAACACTTGCTTCGAATTGCCATCTCAGCAGATCGATGATTAAAACTAGGACGATTAGCCTCAGATTGATTGATGGATAAATGGATAGATACATGCACGTACGTTACATGAATATATATATATATATATATGTTATAATTAATTTGTTAACCTAATTTCAATATGGATTGCATGTGAACATATATATATAGAATCATGAAATGAAATCTAATGTAGCCATGGAATCGATCAACAAAGGATTTATTTTACCAGAAAGTATATAATCGGAAGGCGGGAGATGAACGTGCTCGGTTACGAATCGTCGAGGTAAAAAAAAAAACGAGTCATGTCTTGATGGCTCATACAAATATTATTCACGTTCCATTTTTTAACTTTCTAAATTATAATAGACTGTTTTTTGAAATAATATTAGAAAATAACATAAGTCAAATGATCACATATGATATCATCATTTCCTTTCTTATGAAATCTCCACAGTCAAATGAAAGCAATTATTTAGCCGTTGATCTCCAGCAATCAAGGGATTCAAATCCTTTTATTTCCTTACTTGAGCCAATGTCCTACATTATATATATTTTGTTCTTTGTTTTCTCAGTAATATAACTCAAACAAATAAAAGTATTCTATGAATTCCATTTCAAAAACATGGAATCAGAGCGGGTTATATGATCTTTGAATTGACATGCTCGAAACCACTCATCATTTATCAATTCGTGACCCCATTCTAGCTTTTTCTTTTCAAGACCTACTGCTGCAAATCTTTTATATTTACAACTATCACTACTAGGAAATTGAGCAATTGCTACCAGAAAAAGAGTGTAGCAAATTTAGCAACCGATTTAGCAAATTTGCTACCGAAAATGGCAATTACTTGATACGGTAGCTAAGCAGTTGGAGTCTTTACAACCGTTTAATTTCGGTGGCTAGGCGGTCAAAGTTATTTCAACCGTTTATTTTCGGTGGCTAGTCGGTAGGAGTTTTTGCAACCGTTTATTTCTCGGTTGGATTTTATGTAACCATTTATTTCGGTCGGAGATTTTGCAACCGGTGACTTTATCAGTGGCAAATGGTATTGTTATTTGCTACCGTAACGCTCAACCATAAATTAGCACAATCAATTACCTTCTCTCTCTCTGTTTCATACATGGTCTGCTGCTTCGAAATTAGGTAATCAACTCAATTTCAGAATTCTTTGTCTTGGAGGGTAAGCCTAGTTTTCTCTTCAACTTCGAAATTAGGTTCGAAATTGATTTATTTGGTCATACACGATGCACTTGAACCGGTTGCCCCTTTTCAAGCCAAATAACCATGTTCTTATTCTTATTGATTGTAAGCAGTAAGCATAATAAAGTACATTTTAACGTTTATTTATGGCATATAATATAATAATAACTATCAGTTTGTTATTTTTAAAACTTATAGGGGTATATTATTGAACTATTACAAAGTATAGGGTGTAACTTTATAGTTTGTTATCAAGTTTTTTTTTTCAAAATCCGCCACCCGCCCCTGTACACTACATGAATATCGCCTTTTAGCCACACATGTGGTCTGGGCGATTTGCCACGCTTCGGCTTAAATGTGTGGCTAAAAGGTCTTTGACCACGTTTGAAAACTTTCCAAAATGTTTTGGCCACACATGTTTTTCTTCATGTGGCCATTCTATACCTACTCAGGTACTTTTCGTCACACTTTGAAAAAAAACTATGACATAAGCTAGTCACATAATAAAAATGTGTGGCGAAATGTGACCTATAGTCATAGTTTGTTTGATCTTTGATACATGTGACCAAAAACACATGCATTAGCCACAAACTGTGACATTTAACTTGCCACATGTTTTAGTAGTGTGGCCAAATGTGACGAACGGCTACTGTATTGATAAGAGATGCGTCTAAAAGGTAAAAAATATAGCCACTTATATTACGTTGTGTGATCTAATGTCACATTTGTTAGCCACATTTTTAATAATGTGGCGAAATATGACGAACAAGCATTGTATTTATTTGTAATGTGGCTAAAACGCTTAAAATATATGGCCACTTATACGAGGTTGTGTGACCATAGAGTAGTTTATTTTTATTTTTCCTAAGTTTTTTATTGTCACGGATACACCTATTATGTGTGGCTATAAGTGATAAATGGTCACACTTAAATATTTTTAAGTGTGTCAAAATGTAATTATTGGCCACTTATACGAGGTTGTGTGACCAAAGAGTATCTTAGTTTTATTTTTTATAAGTTTTTTATTGTCACAGACACACTTATTATGTGTGGCTATAAGTGATAAATGGTCACACTAAAATATTTTTAAGTGTGCCCAAACGTAATTAATGGCCACACGTTGATTTGACGAGTGGCTTTGTCTTTCCAGTTTCTTGTTCCGCCAATTTCTAATTGTCTGGGAGATGTACCGCCGGGGTCCGATGGTGTTTAAATACCAGTCACAATCCCCAATCACAATCACAATCAAAATCACAATCCAGCAAATCACAATCACAATCCATAATCACCTTCTTCCGATTAATTTCTGAAAAATGGCTTCAACATGGATCGTACGTGAACCGGGTACTCATGCCCCCATCTACTACGACCCCACCTTCTTCACCATTGTTTTCCACTTTTCTTCCGGCGCCGTCCGTCAGAATCAAAGGGTGAGGTTTGTGGACTATGTCCACCCTCAAACCTTCACTTACCAACAACTTAACCGAATGGTTAGGTTTCTTGGGTACATGACTGCTGATTATTTCAGCTTTGTGATGGAAGTCCCGGTGGCGCACATTGATTTGAACTCCGTGGAGGACTTCAAGGCTGTGTCCCTTTATGGGGCATTCCAAACTCAGGTGAACCTTTGCCTCCAAAGGCTTAAGGACTCCACCTACACCTCGGACGGCATGTGGGAGAGGATCATGCCCTCTTGGACTCCAGAAGCTGAGAATCCGATGGATGTAAATTCATATATGGAATCTGATGCTAGGATTTAATTTTTTGTAATTAGTTTTTCTATATTAATGTAATGTAATTATTATATTTTGGAAATAATTGTAAATGTTATTATTATATTTTGGTTTAAGCGTATGTAAAGCGTATTGGATGTAGTTTTTTTTAGTTAACTTTAAAATAGATGTTAGTGTGAGTGAATAATAAAACAGATCTAAAATTTAATTTTTGGTAGTTGAGACAGTAATTTAATGTAGTTAAGTTGATTTGTAGCCTATCTGGTAACGTACGATATATTGCGAATTAATATATATATATATGGGTGCGTTTGCTGAGCGTTTAAGTTTTCTTAGCGTTTTAGGTTTTTTTCCTTTGTTTTTTTGCCTTTGAGCGTCTCGCGTATCTACCGTACGTTAAGGAATTAGCATACAGTAACTGCACCCTATATATATATATATATATAATTTAGAGTATATATGTTAGTAATACTTACTCGATATATGGCGCTATTTCAGTCATATTCTGTAGCACATAGAAATGTGCTCTCTTGAAGAGATCAGGAGAAACTTCAACTGATTTAGCGCCTGTGACAGGAATTGTCTCCCCATTATTATCATGCTTATCATGTGGAATACCAACAGTACTCTTGATTTTTTTTGGTATTCGCTCCGAAACTCGATTGTTTCTTCCGCAATTTTCCCCTCAGCAACGCACCCTTCTGGATAAGTTTTGTTTCGCACATGCCCTTTGATAACCTTCATACACTTTTCAAACGAAAGCATGGTGGCCCACATAAGTTTTCCAACGAAAGCATGGTGGCCCACATAATTTTATCTCTCTTACAAGGTGCACGGTTAAGTGAACCATGACATCAAAAAATGATGGAGGAAAGTACTTCTCCAGCAGGCACAGTGTAACTATTTTCTCTTCCTGCATCTTATCAAGCTCTTATACAATGATTTCTTTGCTACAAATTGACTTGAAAAAAACAAACAAAGCCTGATTATAGCATTGCTCATTGGTTCTGGCATGATGGACTGTATTGCAAGGGGCAGAAACTGTTGCATAAGCATGTGATAATCATGTGATTTAAGGCCTTGTAGCTTCTTTTCTTTAAGATTCACCAAACTAGAGAAGTTAGAACAATACCCTAGTGGAGCCTTCAGTTTATACAATGTTTCAAGAAACATGTCTTTTTCTTGTGCTGATAATGTGAAGCATGTTGCAGGCAGTTCTATATTGTTGCCTTTTGCTTTCGGTTGCAACTCCTTTTTAATCCCTAAAAACTCCAAATCCTTTCTAGCTGCCAATCCATCTTTTGTCCTACCGGTAATGTTCAGCAACGTCCCGACAATACTTTCTGCCACATTCTTTTCAACATGCATCAAATCAATACAATGTTGGACAGGTAAATACTTCCAATAGCTGAGCCGTTGGTACCATATGTTGAACTTCTTCCAATATGGCTGCGGCGTTGTGTTATCCCTTTTTCTCTTACTCCCACTTAGGGATTCAGATCCCTTTCCCCATTCATTGTTAATTTTTTTGACCTCGTCGTATATCTCTTCCCCTGTCATAGGCTCTTTTGCGGTTCTCATCTTCTATTTTCCGTTGAACGTCTTTGTTTGTTTTTTGAAAGAGTGGTCATGTGATAAATACCTTCTGTGGGCAACATAACTCTACTTCTTTGTGTGATAAAGTCGAACACACTGAGTGTCGCCCCGACACACTACACAACCTTTGAATCCACTGTAAGGGCAACCACATAATGTATCAAGAGCCGGGTAATCATTAATCGTCCATAACACAACTACACGTAGTGTAAACATTTCTTGTTTATATGCATCATATGTTGCTCCCCGACCTCAAATAAAGATGCTAGATCGTCAATTAAAGGCTGTAAAAACACATCAATATTGTTTCCTGGCACTCCGGATATTAATAAGGAAAGCATGATGAATTTTCTTTTCATACACATCCAAGTAGAAGGTTGCAAATGACTGCTAAAACAGGCCAGACACTGTGGTTTTTGTTGCCTCTATGTATGTCGACCCCATCAGTGCAAATCCCTAGATGAAGAATTCTTGGATCGCTTTCGATGGTATCAAAGTACCTGTCATATATGGCTTTCCATGCTGGTGAATCTGATGGGTGGCATAAAACACCGGGTTTATTGGTACTCGTGGCGTGCCATGTTAAATTCTATGTTGTGGTCTTTAATTGAAAGAGGCGCTTGAATCGTGGAATAATGGGAAAGTACCACAGTACCTTAGCGGGCGTGTTTATGTAAGTTTTGTTAGTCTTCTCATCCACCTTCCTCCTTGACTTGTTTCAAACTGGACATGCTTCCAAATCCTTGTAATCCTTATAGTAAATAATGCATTCATTGATACACACATGTATCTTTTCATATCCTGAGCCCATTGCCTTCATCATCCTTTTGCCCTCATACATATTATTTACCATTTCGTTATCTGCAGGTAGAATCTTTTTCAACAATTTCAGAAGTTCATCAACGAACTTATAAGATACCCCGTGCTTGCTCTTCAAGTTGAGTAGTTGTACTAATGCAGACAACTTGGTGAAGTCAAGACACCCTTTATACAGGGGCTTCTCAGCGTCAACAAGTAGTTGTAGAAACTGTTGATACTTCTTGTCGCCTTTGAAATTGTCTTTTGTAGCATTTACCATTTCTACAGTTTCACATGCATCTGTTGGAATGTTGGTGTCAACAAACCCAGTATTATTTTCATAATTAGTTGGAATGCAGGTGCAGGCAAACCCTATATTATTAACATAATTAGATTTAATGTTGGTGTCGGCTTCTCCATGTTTTATCCAAGTAGTATAATTCTTATCAATTCCAAAACTGTACAAGTGATGTTCTACATCGTCTACACTAAGAGATACGTGGTTCACACACCAAACACATGGACATGAAATAGAAATTGGTGGTGATGTCTCCTTGCAATTACAAGCTGCAAAATGTAGAAATGCCTTAACACCATCTTTATATGCTTTACTGCACCTGCCGCCTACTGACATCCAAGACTTATCTATCTTTCAAGAATTTTTTTATTAACTATGTCATCAACGATATATATATATATATATACTAATTAACGCCAATAAATGTAATTGACTAAAAGCAAAAATATTTGGTACTCACTTGAGATTAATGAAGCTGTTTGGTAGGATTGAGATTGATGAGAGTTCAATAAATACACTAGCAGATCATTTATTAGGGTTTGGTGAGATTGTGAGATTTTATTTGGTCAATACTAATTGATTTGGGAGTCATCCAAAAGATAACACGATTAATTGGCGGGTAAAAATGAAAATTTTAAACATAGAAATTTCGTTCTATAAATATTAGAAGAGGTTCTATTATGTTCTCAGGGTGTAGCTCAAACGGTTGAGGCGCTTGTGATTACACATAGATTGCAAATATCGTGGGAACTCAGGAGGGAACATATTTTTATTAATTTTTTATAATAACCTCTTTTTAATAAAATAAATACACTGTGATTTTGAAAACACTCAAACTAAACTACTCATTAAAAGGCCTTTAAATCCGTTCAGAAACATAAAATTACATCATAATAGCTGGTCTAAAATCATAACAAAGTTTCTTAGCTTTTAATTACAAAACTAATTAAAAGCCCTAAAAACAACAAGAAGCAAATAAAATACAATATCTTCACTTTTTTTTCTGATTCAATCAGTGAAGCTACACTCCTTGAAAGTTGATCCTCTAATGACTTATTTGCCCTTATCAAGATATGAATTATGTCTGTACATCTTGTGCACACATCAGAGCTTGTGGACGAAACACAATCAGACCATGTAAAGAAATCACATTTTTTGCCCTAAGTTAAAAAATATAGAGTTTAGGGTCAACAATTGTAGATGAATTCCAACTTTATTTGCAATTTCACTAACCTGAGATATACAATTGTAGAACCTCCGACCTGGATTTTTGGTGGTCCTTGATGTTCTTAGAATGGCTTCTTGACCACAAAAACAATAAACCTGAGATCGATTGTTATAGGATGTTGTGGTCCGCGATGAGATTTCTTCCATGGATGTTGTGGTTTTTTAAGTGTTTTATTTTTGTATTTATGGGGTGAAAAAGGAGTTTTTATTGAAAATAAAACTAGATATATATGTATATATATAGGAGGGTTTAGAAAGGAGTTGTTGTACACAAGCGTGTTACTAGCGTATTAGGATATTCATATATGTCTTTGTACATTAGCGTGTTACAAGCGTAATAGACTCGTTTGAACAAATATATAACATATTTTAACCTAATCGATTACAAAGTGTTTTTTGTTTTATTTTTTAGATTTAATAAAGTGTTGTTTACGATTTAATAAGCGTATCACAAGCATTTTTAACAAAGAAAGAGATAGCCATTAGATGATCCATAAAACATGTTAAGAAAAGCATTTTAAGATAATCCATATTTACCATTCATCAAAAGATGCCATACAAAAAGTACCATTAATTACAATACATCACAAAAAAACCAAAAAGAGAGAAGCTAACATCACCATCACTCCGCCCTGTCCACAATCTCCTTCCTCAGCTCCTTTAAACTCATGTTGGTTGACACCGTAGTTACGGTGTCCACCAGAGTCCCACACACTGAGTCGTAGCATGCAGGCTGTTGTTTCAGATAATCAACAGCCTTTGCCTTAAACTCAGTGTCTGGTTCAAATAACATGAGTTTACATGAGTCGAGGGTCTTTGATTTTTCAAATGCGAGTCTAGCCCTAATCTCTTCGAC
The DNA here is from genome assembly GCF_021521415.1 of Bidens hawaiensis. Classification (NCBI taxonomy): domain Eukaryota; kingdom Viridiplantae; phylum Streptophyta; class Magnoliopsida; order Asterales; family Asteraceae; genus Bidens; species Bidens hawaiensis. Next base: position 26,203 of record NW_027505241.1, on the reverse strand, counting down.
TGTCTTCAACAAAGTGTCGTCTTTCTCTTTCTCAAGATTCATCCTTGCTTTGACCATGTTCTTCACCGTTTTATCAGAAGAATACATTTTTATTATCTTTTTGAAACTTTTAGTGTGATTGAATAACAAATATATAGACCTAAAATTAAATTTTCAGTAGTTGAGCCAGTAATTTAATGTAGTTAAGTTTGATTTGTAGTAAGATATAGTAAGATCTAGTAAGATATAGCTTAACTTCAATGTAGGCTATCATTACCAAAAATATTTTTCAAAGATTTTTGACAGGTGAGTATAATTGTGATCAATTTCACAAATTAATTCTGATAGGTGATATAAATGCAAGTAATCTCTAGTTTAAACAAAAACACATGAGACAAGTTTGTGCGTTTCCCAAGCGTGGGACACCCTTTTGTTTTTTTTATTACAGAGATACTATTCATCCGTGAGCGTTTCCCAAGCGTGCGACACCCTTTTGTTTTGTATGTGAGCCTTTTGGTTATATATACCTACACCACATTTGTGAAACTCATATACCTATATAATTTTAAATTATTTTTTTAGTTAATAATGGATTGCTCGTCATCATCCACAACCTACAAGGATGTACTTAGGAGGCAAATTGAGGATCAAATCGAGGCAGATAAAGCTTGTCGGGAAACTCTTACTGAAGAATTTGTAAAGACTAGCAACAACTTGGATGCCAGGGATGTCATTGAAAAAGTTCTTACTCGAATGCCCGCTAGTACTATCCGAGATCTTGTAGTTTTGTTTATGGTTGATGTAGGACAGTGAGAGCTTGACCAGTTAAAACTATTGGGCAAGGCAATTCTTGAACTGAATTGCTCAATGGAATTGAAGTTGAAGTTTCTTATGTCACTCAGAGACTAGTATGTGATGGTGTTTCATGAGTGTTTATGATGTAGCGATGGTGTGTTTATATGTGTGTCACTCAGAGATTAGTAGTAATAAAATTTGTATGTTTGTGATGGTGTGTTTATATGTGTGTTTTGGTAATAATAAAATTTTTATGTTCCGGTCCGAGAATCCCTATGTCTGAGGTCGAGCAGCTACGCTCTCATTGGTCGAGGTTAGATCCTCGTATGTCGCCACTCTCGTCACTGGGCGTTCTCACTTTTGCCTTGTTATCTCAGGACACTCTGCCAGGTTGTTCCTTGTTGACCGGCCTTGTGATTCTCGTTATAGAATGTAGTGCCCAACAGTTTAAAGGAACGGGTGAAGTCTCGGGATCCGCTCTAGTCGAGTAAGAGATTTCCCCTGTAGAGTAGTCTCCGTATCAGTCTATGGGCTAAGGCGCAATTGCCTTCTTAGAGCCAGTAACTTCGTACTGAAAATTGGAGAAAAAAGAGTGACAGAGGCATCTTTGATCGGAATACGGATGAGATCAGAAAGGCCATCATTGGGGCAAACGATGCAATAGCTTCGGTTAGAGCAAAGCCCAAAATGGCATAACCAAATGATTGTTTAGCCAATGATGGATTCCGAGCCACGGAATGAATCAAGGAACTAAGGACGTTTCCAATACCGATAGCAGCTCCCGCTGAAGCAATTGTAGCAGCTCCGGCCCCTATTAGTTTTGCACCTTCTAACATCTCGAGTTGATCATTCTCCTCTGGGGACATTTTAAGGTAGGTCCTGCTGGGCTTGCTTCTCATGAGATTGGGTAAGGGAATCGGAAATGGCTTATAAACCGGGCGGTCGGGGTTTTGGGCACACAGAAAAGGGGAAGTGGATGGAGGGTGCTTCTCAGCTAGAGTTGGGGGTGGGGTCGCTTTAGTGGCTAGGGTGAGTCTTCCTACACTGCTGGACGCCCGGCTCTAGACGAAGCTGAGGGGGTTACCACCACATCCTCTCCCGATAGACTCGAAGCTCTTCGTGTTAAAACATTGATTCAACAAGTAACTATTATCTTAAAGTACATTACAAACTGGTAACATAAGACTAGAGATCTCCATAAGTTCATATCATAACAAGTATCTTAAAGTACATAGCAGTCAGTTTTGAAATCATTTAAATTTGTTGTTTCCTTTTCTTAAGTTCAGCATTTAACTCTTCTCCGGTTAAACGAGTGTCGTCATTTTTATGGAATAGCAGTGCTTTCTTGATAAGAGTATTTCTGTGTTGGTTTACATCCGAGAGGAGGATTTTGCACAAATACTTTGACCTCAACCATTTTAGCTGTTTTTGTTGTTTAAGGCCTTCCTTTTTGAAATTACACCCCCATTGGTCTCTTCCCATCATATGTCTCCATGTAACTCATAGCAAAAATACCACAATCTATTCCATCACTTATTGTTCTCCATGTCATCTTTAATCTATTGATTGTTGCTACTTGGATTTGCTGAGTAATGGGGTGTTTGATTGTTTTAAGATACATGCAAAAGACTTTTTTCTAAACAAAATAGAAAGCAATTTAAGTATTTTGACAATTTTTATAACAGGTATGTATGTTTTTTGGGTTAAATGTATATATGTTTACCAGTATATCAGGATTCTTTCCGTATCTTTTTTTCAAAATTCTCTCTAATTGCTTTTGATTTGTCTTCTAAGCTTTTAAACTTTGCATCAGCTGGTATTTCTTGATTTGTACTGTTGTCAAGTAATTCTATCACTCCTGTTTAAATATTGAAGGTAACCACAATGAAATGACCGTGTTAGAATTGGCACGAGCACTATAGCAACCTACTTGAGTGATAGAATTCCAAAAATTGCCATTTGTTTTTCGATGTTGTCTGAAAACACATCCAGTCTTTCTTTGTCTGTGTAACCCCTTGACTCAACATAATGGTCACTTGTCTGTATAATAATTAAAATGCAGATGATTAAAGCGTTTATTGAGTGTTTTCTAATAGTACAAACAAAATAGATTAATTTGTACCAGAACAGTGCTTGAAGCAAAGAATCTGAACGGTGATGCTGCAGATTTTTTCTTTTCTTCATAGTTCATTAGTTCAATGAATGCATCCATTGCATTGGTGGTTATATAAATGCCAGGACAATAGCTTATCACCTTGAACGATTCTGTGTGAGTGGACTTGTAGACCTCCTCCCAAATGTCTTTAAGACAAAAAAATATGTATTCTGAAATTATTTCTTCATCTTCTGTGACACTAGCGGATACGTCAACCTCTCTCAGAAGATATGGAGATTTAATTGTTGACAATCCGGTGCCAACTGTTAAACATAAAAAACAACTCATTTTAAATTTGACTGAAAAAATAATTGTAACTATAATTAAATACCTTCAACCCCTTTTGGTTTCTATTTATAATTAAATACCCTCTTTTGCCCACTCAACCACTATATTAACAACTTTATCAATATCTGCGCATGAGACATTGTTTTCTTGACCTGCATCACCTGCATCATTTTTTACGACAGCCAAAGATGTAATATGTTCAACTGTGATTATAATTAAGCTGGTACATATACCTTTTTGAGCAGCCACTGGACCACCAACACCAACATCTGAATCAACTGCATCACACAGATGAAATAAGTATAAAATAACAGCATAAGAGTTTTATGAGCGTTTTAATTATACTTATAATTAATTTAGCCCAAATACCTTTTAGAGCAGCCACTGGACCACCAACACCAACATCTGAATCTTGTGTTTTAGGGACCACATTATTAGTGAATCTGTTTTCCCATTCACAACATCTAGCAAAGATATTATGATTTGATTGATGTCTATCCTTTCCTTGACGGACCAATACTTTGATCTCTGAGCAAATTTTATCAAATTTCTTCAACTTTTTATCCATTGCCTTATTCCAAGACTGTAAAAAGAAAATATAGTTATTGTTAATTCAAAAACATTTTCAATTTATTCCAGCCAGTTGTAATGGAGTTAAATAATAGTCAACAAGCATGATAGGCATTTGCAAACTTAAAGGTGAATAATCGCTTACATAATCATCCAAATCTTGTTCAGCTGTTTGATCCGCATTATCTGTTTTAGATGCACTTTGACAATATGTTTTTAATTACATATAATGTTGTTATTTAAACGTTGCATTACATAAAATGCATATAGAGATAAGAGATATGGGAGTTTTTTTAGAAGAAAATAACAAGTTTCTCACCATGTTCATGTTTCTCCTCAGCTGCAGTGTTTTCTTCAACTCCAGGCTTATCGGCAGCAGTAACTGTCACACAGCAGTAGCAGTAGTAGTCGCAGTAGCAGTCTCATCAAGTCCCTTCCCTACATCACTAACTGTCATAGCAGCAGTATCAGCAACAGCAACAACAGCAGCATCAACAGTCTCATCAAGTCCCTTCTCGGCAGTACTAACGGTCACACAGTAGGAGCAGCAGCAGCCGCATCAATCCCCTTCCCGTCAACACTAAATGTCACAGCAGCAGCAACCTCAGTAGCATCTTCTTCTAAGGGAGGACCATTATTCTCCAAGTATTTTTCCATCTTATTAAGAGTAGTTGTTGTTATGTAGTTGACTGTAGGCATTGTGACGGGAGTCCCTAATGGACCATATTTTTTCTGGTATTCATGCGTGTAAAGCATCACAAGGAAGGTGATCGGACCGTTGTATTGACTATTGATATCTCTCCATTCTTCCTTTGTCATTTTCAAGTTTTCAATAACATAGCTGCACCAGTCCATATTTGGAATATCCGATGTTTTATCAATTGCGGCAATGAATCGTTGATTGACTGTTGTTGATTTTGTCACAAATCCTATACAGGTGTTGAACAATACAAGGAAATTAATCTTAAACAGTTCACCAACTCCTTGATCCGCGGCAGTTTGTCTTTCACATGCTTTATACTTATTCTTGAATTTGTCGGGAATTAATTTTTGAACAAATCTGTAATAACATCTTCCCCCAATCTTGGTCTACTCTTGTCTAGAACCGGAATCTTACCCATTGGTAGCCCCAACACTTCATGTACTTTTTGGGGTGTTATCTTAATAACATCGCTCTCAATGTTCAATTCATTTAAACGGTTATCATAGTTCATGAGCAACCAATATCCCAAAGTTGTTGGAGTTAGGGTTACTTGAAGATTGACCCGAAACTCATTTCTTCTACACAAGTTTTTTGGGCAGTGGTCATTGCCTTCACTGCATCAACAATATTAATAGGTGCACGCCTATTTTTCAATTTTTTGTCTACAAATTCAACAAAAGGTTTTCCCCTATCAGCTAGCTTCTTTCTTTAATGGCTTTCTTTTTCGGACGCTGAAAGTCCGGGCCAGAGGTGCTGTGTTCCACCTCTTTCCGCTTTGACAACAACCTGTCAATTTTTGTGTCAAGGTATGAATCAGAGTTTGCTTCCACAACATGTTTTGTTTTCACCACCGGAGCAACTTTTTTAGTCTTCCTTTTATTAGTCTTGTTTTTTTCGAAATCTGAATCACATACATACAATAAAACATGGGGGTAGGGGATAACAACACGAATCACAAGGAAACAGAAAACTCTTATCAAACATCAAAATGATAACTTCTCATACCAAAGCCATAACACGCTTAGCATACACTTATAACATGCTTTAATATTATACATAGATTTAAAAAAACAAATATATGTATTACAGCTACACGCTTATAAAACGCTTTATTACATAAGAAGATTTAAACAAATGTTTACATAATAAGATTAATTAAACCTAAAACGCTAAAAAAATCATAAATTAACACATGTTCCATCTTTATTCTGAGACCTATCGGGCTTGTGCTTCGTCCTTGGTTCCGTTCTAGAAGTAGATGAGTTAGGGTTCTTTATTTTGGTTCCGTTCCAGAATAATTAAACCACTCGGGCTTGTGCCTGTGGTTGTACTTCTGTTTCACAGTAGAAACGAATCGTCGATGGTTTTAAGGAATATTGACTTACGAGGTTGAACTTTGGGAAGTAGACGAGTTAGGATAATTATTTGACCATTTTAAAAGAAGGCGCGTGCTTTTTAAATTTTAATCGACGGTATAAAATACATATATATATATATATATATAATATTAGTGGGTGGTGGTGGGTTCAAGTGGTCATGATGGTGGTGGACGGTGGCAGAGGTGTGGTGGTTCGTGGTGGCTGACTTTTAGTATGCACACAGGTGAGTAGGATGAGATAGCTGGCTTGAAGAGGGGCACATGGCAGATGAATAAAGAAGCTAGCATCCGAAGACTTAATTTATGATGTTTTGAACTTAAAGACACGTGTTATACTATTTAAATTTTAAGACTTATGTAACGAATAGTTGTCATTTATATATTCCGTGAAAAGTTTTAATTCACTCTGATATATATAGAACTGTGTTTATGAGTAAATCCAATATTAAAGTAGGGCACTGGGACCGGGGCCTTACATGTTCCACCGTTAGGTTGGGGTGTGACATCGACCTTATAAGAAACAAGTCTGCCGGGTTTTCAAATCCATCCACCGCCTAGTTTATTTTGCAAATTCCAGGCCGCTGGATATTAATTTTAGTTGACTCCACTAAATTATACCGTCATGGGTCTCTCTGGTAATTACATACAAACAAGCAGTTAAAGCTACCGCTGATAAGCTTTAAAACATCGTATTTTCCTTCGCCAACAACACCTGTCACCTTATAACCATCATCGGACTCAATGGTGTGAATGATGTGGTCTAAACTATACATATTATTATATGAATATTCACTACACTTTGAAGTACTTTTGAGCCAGGTTTTATTTAATATTATTATTAATTGGTTCGTACGTGTGTTTTAATGGTTCTAAGAGATAATGAGCTAAAATTGAGTATTTATTTTAATATGTGACAATGAGCTAAAACAAAGTACTATTACTAAACTTGAGACCAATGAGTGAAACTTCGAATCAAGTTTATATTATTATTGTTATCTACGTTGTTAACCATATGTTTATTATATAAATAATATGGATTTTTATTAATTAAAATAACCAACATATGTTTGTTTGTTTTGATCAGAGACATCAAAATAAAAGAAGTTGGTGAAAATATGTACAAGAATCTCGTGGAATTGGGCTTAGCATGGAGAAATCATTAAAAGAAAAAAAAAAGAAATGCACATGAATTCAAGAAACAAGGAAATTTAAAGCGTACTTTGTCACTTGTTGCAAATCAAGGATTCTGTGGGTCCTATCGAAGAATACATAGAAAACATTCCACCGATATTTATTTGAACAAATTAGTTTATGGGCCAATCAATATTCAAAAAACGTAAAAGATTAGTTTAGGCCTCATTTAATTCACTTTTAGAATGGGCCGGACCAATGAAAATAAAGAAGTCGGCAGAAAAGGTTTTTCTTTGTTGTGGAGTAAGGCACAAGTTGGGAGTCATTATAAAAAGAAAGAGGGTCGGCTGATTTAAAAAGATTACCCTACGCACGAACTAGAGGAGGATCATTATCATTGGAGGCTACTGTTCATCGCAAAGAAGAAGAATATTATTATAGAAGAAGGCCTTTGGTTCAAGTGGAGATCGTTCAGATTCAACACCTACTCAACCAAGCATCATCAATATTCGGTTTGAATTAATTATTTTAATTATGAGCTTGGTTGTTGAACTTAATTATTTTTGTTTCTTTGATTTTAAGATGTTAGGCTAAATTTATTAGACTGTCTAGGCTTGTGATGAACCTTTGTTGAAGTTTGATTTTATTTGGAGTTTGCTTTTCGTTATGGGTTTATGAATTAGTAAAAAGTTTAATATTTTTTATTCGATGCATATGGGTGCTTGGTTTTATTTGATGAGTTTTATTGTTTCACAGTTTCCTTGGTGATTGTCTGTAATATAATAGGATTATGTTAGGTCATTTACTGTGTGTTCTTGACTAGTTTGTGATTGATTTATAATAAGATTATAGAAACAATATTATTAATTAAATAAATAAAAGTGTGCTGCTAATTTAAAAAGCCGTAAGGTGATAGATTATTTGATAGGTCGTTGTTGATTAAGATTGCTAGACTTAGTTCTACGTAAGGAGTTCGTCTAGGTTTGACTTTTCAACTTTGTTTATTGAGTCGAATGAATTTATTAAACTACCTTTGATTTCCACGCTGTAAGGTAGGTTGTCGTTTAAAGGTACTCGTTCATAATTAATTAGATAACTGTAAGGAAGTCTAATATTAAAATTGGTGTTTTTAAGAACTTAATAGAAATCCATAGGTGTCTTCATGAAGGGTCAGGGGTCTTGTTCGGGTTTTCTGTCAAGTGATTATTTTATGATCCCAATTCCATAACAAGCATTTTCCTAATAATTGATAACTGAAACTTTGGGGATTCTAGCCTAGGTGGTTCATCATCATCATCTAATTTAAATCAATTAAAATTGTCTTTTTGTTTATTTTACTTATTTTTCTTAATTAGTTAATTTATTAGTTTAATATTTAATTACTTTTAAACCCCCCATTATAATAATAATTAATAGTTGTGTCAGTCAGTTGAGTCTAATTAGTTAATATACGTAAATTAAAGAGTCTCGTGGGTTCGATATCCGGACTTACTTAGCTTTACTAGAGTCGATCGGTTCACTTGCCGGTTAGTAGTTTAGTCGAGTTTTAGAGAGTCTAGAGTATTACTTAGTGTCTAGATTAGCTTAATTTAGTTAATAATTATTAGACTACTTTTAGCACATCAGTGAATCTCCGCAATCAACAAATTAGACAACTCAAATGCCTATTTAAAGGTCACCAGTTGGGATTGGACACAAATGAGACTGGAGCAGTCCGGATACTGTCACTATACGATGTCAGCTAGGGTGACATCGAGGTGATTTTTCAAATCATTCAGCGGTCATCGCCGTCTCAAGGGAGGTCACTGATGTATACATCTTTCCAGCACCAAAATATCTCCTAATAAGCATAATTTTGGGAATAATAATATTAGAATAAATAACCACTATAGTTTATAACTTCTATCTATAGGTAAATATAGTCCTAAAGAATAAAACAAGCTAATATACAAAGAAGAACAGTGAACACAAACTTAACACACCACATGGTGAATCAAGACATGGCCATGTCAAGAACACACGAAGAAAATACAAAATTTAAGAACACACAACATGGCCATGTTGACATTAACACACCCCATGTTAGAAGTACAAAATGAAAAGACAAATTAGAAGATTCTGAAACTCAATGGCCCATGTTTAACCAAAACACGTTCATGTTGAAAGTACAAGAGAAAAGACAAATTTGGACTCTTCTGGACTCACCATGGTCGTGTTTGTTCTCCTGATGTATCATCTGACAACGAGCATTAAATACCACAAGACAAAATTATCACCACGGCCGTGCACAACTCACCATGGCCGTGTTCAAGTGCCCAACTCAGCCTATAAATTCAATACCATTCTTCATTGAATGGACATCTGTGACACACAGACACCTCTGGTATCAACCACATCGTTATAAATAATAAACTAATTTACATCATGTTACATTGTTTTGTATTAAGTTCACAGAATAGGTGAAATACACATAACTGATTCTCCTGGCCGTTTATTCTTTATTAGTATAGTTGTGTCTATCTACAACGTGTCAATATCACTCTTAGCACAAAGCACATAAGCAAATTATTTCAATTTCGGCTCACATGAAAAGCATGTTAAAACGGGTTAACTACAAATAGTTAGTGAGTTTCATAAGTTTGTACGAGATCAATATATGTAATCATATTTCAGTATGTATGTATGTATGTATGTATGTATGTATGAATGTATACGATGTAATTATACTAAGCCACAAGTGAATCTTTGACACGTTAAACCACGTGGCCTCCATTACCCATGCGTTTCCACGTGGTCTCAACTGCCACATGCCCCAAAGGTACTATTTATAACACCACATAGCATGATACAAAAGGTTCGTGTGGTCATGTGCAATTGTAAAACATGTTTCGGCATACCCACTGGCCATGTCAATTGGGTTTGTCAAACCAATAGTACTATTCACATGCCATGGGCTCGTAGTTAATCACTTGTGTGGGGGGACTTTCAAGTGTCTTAGATAATTCACATCATATAACGTTTCCAAATAAATAGGTATAAATAAACATGCTTTCCACCCCAAATGTTCGTAAAACAACTTAAAAAGTGGGGTCATGAAACTCACCTTATAGTAGTCTCGATCAGTTACACGTGCAGTACGTATTACACTTCGATTATAGTTCGTATCCTATAATCGGTATTGCATTGTTAATACTAGTATAGTCTTTAAACGAACGAGTCGTATATTTAGTCTGGGTATGGCTGTTACACCAAGAACATGTCCGAAGTCTTAGATTGTGATGTTGTATGATATGAAATGTTTCAAACCAGTGTTGGATCAGTTTCATCGTTTTCCGTGCATGGCCAAGTTGGCCGTTCACGTGTTTCGGAAATAGGTAAGATCACACAAACTTTAGTAAACATACTGTTCGATAAAATAATTTGATTTATAAAAAAAAGTTTAAGGTTTCAGTATCTGGATTGGTCGCAGGGTTCGTTTCCGTTTTCATACGGATTTGATTGTACAAAACGCGTACAATCCACCCGAATTGTCTAAAAATCTCGTAAAAAGTTTGTTTTTTTTATCAAATTCATTTAAAACTATGATATTTGACAACTTTTGACGTTTTGACATACCGGTCAGTTCGTTAAACATAATGTTGCCGGTTTTGTCAAAACATATATAATTAAAATCTTTAAATTATTATAACTATTAATATAATTATATATCAATTATGAAAATGTTTTGTACAAATAAATTAAAATATGTTGAATTTTATAAAAATATTTCTACAATTTTTACACTTATTTAATTATTTAAAAATTTTATTTTATGTGTATATCACACGCTTATACCAAACGATTCCCGAAAAATTCAATAAATTTTCTGAATAATCAAAATATCCTCAAATAACGGCTGTAAAATTTTCAAAACTTAACACTTTGTCTAAAATACATTTTCGTGCATAACTCGGTTGTTAAAACCCAATTAATCGAAAATAAACGAACCATACATAGACGTCTTTAATTAATCCCAAATTTTCAGTGTGATCAAAAATGACATTTCCAAGTTCTCCATAAAATTTCATAATTCTTCCATCAGTTTAACTAATTTGCTTAATAAATCGTCAATAAACATTAATAAATTCGTCAAATATTCTCCGTTTATCGAAAAATTTCCAGATTTGGACAGTAACTCTATTATATGGTCCCTAATGTCACTGAAAAGTTTTATAGTCTAACAAAAAGCACATCATAATTTAATCCTAAACATCCCTATACAATAATTCGGTTATTACCTTTGCGGTTTTTTAGAGAGTTTTGGTCATTTTCTCACCTCTCCGGGTTCTTGTTTCTCAAGTTAATGTATCTACAGATCATATAACACAAAACCAAGCATCCAACATCAATCAACAAGCCTTATTACTTATGTTTTCTGTTAGTGTTTCAAACCAAACTTTTAAACCGTAAAAACACGATATAAACGTTTTAATCTGTGTTTTTGGCCAAAAAAAACTATATGTTTCTAGTTTGTAATCATGTTTAATATCAAAAAATATTTTTAGGTGTTTTTTTAAGGGTTTTGGATGGTTAAACAGAGTTTTCTGTAATCAAAACATTATTACTTAAGTTTAAACATGATTAATCTAGCATAAACTTATCAAAATTTTGATGATTATCTTGAGGTTTCTTGCAGAAAATTAAAGAATAAGGCTGGCCAGAAGTATGTGTGAAATATAGGTGTAAAATGATCAAGGAAAGATCAAGAATCAAGAAGATATACTAGGGGGTGGGACCCCCTAGTTGCAGCCGCCAAAAAAGAGAGGCCTTTAGTCCTCTCTTTTGTCTTTTATTGTCTCGTTTTGCATAGCCGACTTTAAATCCTGAGTTCAAATTTAGTTCAGGTTCGGCTTTCCGCGAGAAAAACAGTTCGGGTTTGATAAACAGCGCAAAAATGAGTGTTTTTCAGCCAATTTTTGTAAAATAAGAAAAACGTACTGACTCGTTGTAAAAATTCAATATATTTATGGCTTAAAACATCTTATTTATATGTTTTATAACTCTTTTCCGGCTTGAATGATGATGAAATGCTTATTTTGGTATTAACCATCGCGTTTAAGTTCATATCGTATAGTTAAACAAAACCCTTTTCGTTTAAATGGTTTTGTACGTACCGGGGTATTAATATCAACATCTTAGTTCCTATAATGTAAATATCACTTATATATGACCCCCTAGTATATATATGGGTCATAACCAGTATTGTTTGGTTAATCGTTACGAATTAACCGATTAATTGTTTACTCGTTACGTAGTGAATAAGATGTACCTCGTTTTGTCATGAATGTCACAACATTCATCTACACCTCATTTCTCCACCATTAATAAGAGAATTATCCCATCAATTCAATCTTTGAAGATCAAGGAGATTAAACTCTTCGATGAAGGCATTAGCATCAAATATTAGTCATCCAAATTGGTTAGATTGTTCTAATTCGATCATGTTCATATATGTTATTTTGATGTATAGTATTATGTTTACTACTGGCTAAACTTTCATAGTATCTTGTTAGTTTATAGTGAATCTTAATTTATTTTTAATAATATTGGTTAAATATGTGATCGGTTTTTAATAAGTAAAGGTTATGTTGCAATTATCACTTGATGAGGAATGTTAAAATAGTCTTACAAGATACCCAAGTGTCGAGCTTGACGATAAGCCGAGGAATTGATAGTCTTATGAGGCCTTGGTTATAAACTTAAATAGAGACACCAAGTACTGCTTGATGATATTCCGTGGAACTTCCATTCTTGTAAAGTTTGGTTGAGAAAAAAACATAAATCCTAATATGAACATGGACCAAATGAAGTGTTGGTAGTAATTGATCATCTTAAAATGGGAATGATTGACAATTTTATGAAAACGGATTGTTGATGTTCATCCACTAAAATCGGTTAATTACTTGTCAAGTGAGTGTGCAACATAACCTATTTTAAACAACTCTTGGATGGTTATTACATGAGTTCTATAATTGTCCAAGAGTTGTGTGGGTTAATACTTGGTAATTCGAGGTTAATCCTTTACAACTTAACTAATCTTAATTGGTATTTTAAGTATAATACAAATGTTAATTTACTAAAAAAATCGAGGACAATTCACTTAGTAATTTAAGAGATTGTCTCATCTTTAAAGTGAATTGACTTATCTTTATCAAAAACCACCTGCTTACATAAAATGATGTTTTAGTAAAAGAGATCAAGAGTTATCTATTACTTTAATTATCATGAAATAACATGACTAACGATGTTATTCTCAAATTTAATCACCATAGCAAGCTCATGTTACATGTTCACTAATAATTTATTAAGCCAAGTTAAGAGGAGTTTGAACCAAGATGATACACTTTTATCTTTGATCTTCTTTCTATCCAAAAAATATAAAAACCCAAAAAAATTTCTTCTAATTTACTAAAATATCAAGGACAATTTACTTAGTAATTTAAGGGGTTGTCTCATTGTTAAAATAAGTTATCTTTTGAATATTGAATATAAACCACTTGCTAACATAAAATAATGTTTTAGTGGAGGTCATAAAGTTATGCATATCTCTTTCTTTAATTATCATGGAATAACATAACTTAAAAATAAGATGTTATTCCCACATTTAATCACCATAGCAAGCTCATATCATATGAATACCATTTAATTGTTAAACCAAGTTATTAGGAGTTTTAACCAAGATGATACATTTTTATCCTTGATCAACCCTATGAAAATATAAAAACCCAAATATATTGTTTTTTTAATTTATGTTTATAAGTTTCTTTAAACATTTAATTGTCAAACCAAAACTACTATGATGTTTTCTTCCGGTTAAAACAAATACAACGATTTAGTAATAAAAATCAAACAAATGTGTCCGTGGATCGATACTTGGTTCTTACCTATACTATTCTACATATACGATATATACACTTGCATATATGTGTGTGGTTTAATTAAGATAATAATCATTTTTATAAATTTAATAACTAGACATTGTGTAAAGCAAACTTTTACAAAACTTAACAAACGTTTTCTACTACATCTCATGCACATCAGTCACCATCATGCTTCATGGAAGACAAAGTGAGAGTTAACTGGTGAAGGATAAAGAAGTGATGAAGGTTGAGTAAATAGTAATGAGTGATTAATATTGTTATTATGATAATGAGGATGATGACGATAGTGGTAATGAATTATATTATTAAAAGCAAATAGTAATATGCAACACGAATGTGTTTAATTTGTCTGCAAATGCTTGAGGATCTCATGACTAGAGATGGTACCGCTACTGATTTCGAAAATCCCGATCCAGAAAATTCAAAATATTTGGTACCGGTACCGAAATGTTCGGTTCAGTACTGGTAAGGTACCGGTTTTGGTTCGGTACCGATGTTTCTTAAAAATTTCACGAAACCGCACCGATATCGAAAAGTAAAAAATTTGGTACCGTTACGGTATCGACGATACCAAATCGGCACTGAATTCTGTACCGAACCAATCGATATTGGTACCGGTACTGAAAACACTCATCTCTACTCATGACGGTATCAATGTCATCTTCAACTCTCCAACCTCTGGGTTTGGATCTCAACCCTTTGGATGTTTCCATTTGTGAAGAGACTTGAAATATAGACGCCTGGAAATTGCAAAATATATTAGGCGGCGGGTGGATTTGAATTCTAGGCTCACTGTTTTGTCGGAAGGTTAGAAAGCCCAACGACCGCCGAGAACATTCTTGATAGGTTTTTTGCACGTAATGTTTGGTTATTTTCGTAGGAAAAACAAGAGGACCGGTTGGTTTTGAACTAGAGATAATGGAGCCGGTGAAATTTATGTGAACTTTTGAAATAGATGAAATAAAAATGGTCAAAGTGGAAACTTTGATCATTCTCCCTCCTTTATTTATTTATTTTTTATTTTTTTACCACTCTTATTAAATAATTTAATATAAATAGTGTTTAGTTTTCTTTATTTATCTCTTTATTATGTTTTAACATATATTAATTTTTTAAATACTCTCTGTTTTGTTAATTAAGAAATATGTGTAACTAGGATTTTTCTCAGCGCGTTGCACCTGGCGAGTTATGTTTTTTACATAAAACGCTATAGAGTTGTAGAAAATATAAACATTAGAGCAGTAGACACTATTCACGTTACAAGATGACCAACAACGAAAAGCTAACAATTACTTAGGTTGAAAACCACACCTTCAACCAACGGGTGTCAAACATCACACAAAGACGATCACACCAATCAACCTGCATCGCAGACAAATAAATTAAATTGCTATTGGAGAAAACAATACAAAGGAAAGCATACAAAATCTTCAACTAAAAAATATCCTTGTACTTTTATGTCTTAATAACGAGGCTCATGTTCCGCCTTTGCCAGACCTGTAAAGTATGCTCTGTCACCTTTTAAACCTTTAAAACCTATCCCTTCCCCCAGATCTTCCAAGGATCTGCCAAGCACAAGGTTTCACCCACATCCACTTCGGTGTTGTAAGGTTAGCCCTGACCTTCCACGGTAAAAAAGGTCAACCAACGTTCTCTCGAATCACCCTAGTCGATTCCAGATTTGTGAAATACCAACACGCCTGTATTGGTACTATCTAGACCACACTGAACGCCAGCACAGTGTTTGTCACCTTCTACCCGAACTTCAACATGCCTCTTAACGATCCATCACTGTTAACCCCCTTGAAAGCCCAGATTCAGATTGGAGGTGCCCAACAAGTCAATACCTTTCAAGCAACCTTCCACTATCAGATGGCGTACAGAGTCCAAAACCACTGTTTGGACATCATGGTTCCCGGGCATGACAATTCAGGTGACGCGTTGCTCATCGACATCGATTCCAACGCAGTGTCAACAGTAAAGATTGTTCCTAAGCTGCTATCCAGAGAAGAGCTCCTCAAGCTCCTCCCAGAAAAATGGATAACAAATTACGAACAGATCCACCAGGCTCCTGTCCATACAACGACAGCTCCAGTCCGACTCCAGGACGGTCTTGTCGAACTAAAGTTCAAAAAAGAAGACAAAAGAGATGTCTTCTCAACGATGTACATGATGCAACCTGTAAAGACCCCAGCCTCGACAGAACATTTCCCTTATGATGTGTGCAACTTCCAGTCATGCCTAGATGAAGCAGAAAAGGTTGAATACGATGAAGACGCTCCAAAAAAGAAGAAAGGATCCCAAAAGTCTCTAAAGAAGAGATATGAAGCGGGAGACCCAACAGTTGGCCTTCTTGGCGAACCATCAGGCAAGTTTGACTACTATGCCCTTTATGGTGATTCACCATCACAACCAACACCAAGACTAGCCAAACCTTCATCACCCAAAGCCCCTCCTAAGCAGAAAGGAATGTTTTTCATGACACCTATCCCATCCACCTCGTCCCCAGATCTCCAGACTGAGTTCCCGGCCCTGACTTCATTCGAAGATCCTATACAGAAAACAAAGCATAGTTGGAAAGTTTAGCCTTCCAGTACTATGAACCCCACAGAATCCTCAAGTCAGATCACTGCGGCAGAGGCTACCCTCAACTGGCAAATTGAGAATGCTGATGCCCAGAACAACGCTCTCAAAGCCATCTTAGCTTAGCAGAACAGGTTCAGCCAAACCCAAGAAATCTTGGTTGGCAGAGTGCAAACCCTGGAAGGTATCATTTATGAGCTACAGACCAAGATGTCTGGTCTTCATAATGAATTACTCCAGTTAGTCAACTCAGCTCCTGGCCCACAGACTCAAAACAATCTAGCGCAGAATGAAGCAGAGATGAAGTTCCTCAAAGCCCAGCTTGTAGACCTTGAAAGACAGCACAAGCAACAAAGAACTTCAACCATGGCAGATGATTCATGGAGGCTACCAAGTGATCCGTTCGTCAGAACATCCTTTGAGCCACAACCGCTACCGATACACACGTGGTCTGAAACATCACTATTAATGAACCTATAGGCAAACGAACAAGCTCAGATCGGAGCTATAGCAAGAAAGTCATCCTCAAACCGAAGTGCCTCGTCAAGTAGCACAGACCATAAGCCGTCCACAGGAGGTCCAAGAAAAGACAAACATGTTAGAAATGATAATATGATGATGGCTTATCCAGAAACACCACAATTCAGGGGTGAAAATGCATTGCCGATCTTCAGACAGCCTTTAATGGTTAATGACCCAATTATCGTCCCCTATGAAGAAACAAGATGCCCTGAAAGTTCAAAACCATAAACAGATTTAGAACCATGCTACATGACAGTATCAAGCTCCTATCAGAAGACCCGCATACAAAAGACGGAAGTACCCAAACCAATAGCCAAGGTCCATATCCTTACAAGCACGTATGAAAGACCAATTCCGGTCATTGCATTTTTTGATACCGGGTCTGCAGCTTCATTCTTAAACCCAAATTTCTCCCTGATGAATATTGGGTACCACATCACCAAGGATTTGTGGCAGCGAATGGTGAATCGTTCGTAATCACCAAGAAAAGCATCCCCATACACATACGGGTTTTCCCTAAGTGTACGATCAAGCATAGGTTCCTAGGTTCAGACTGCCATGGAAAAGATCTCTTACTGGGATTTGATACACTCCATAAACTAAGAGATCTAAGGTATGGAAAAGAAGGACTCAGATACAAGAGGTTTATGAAGCCGTGGAGTACCATTTCGAGAATGTTCATGATCTCCACCATTGCCCCAATTGAAGCAATAAAAGAGAAGATCATTCACACTTCTTGTGCTAATAGCCATACTGAGTTTCTCAAAACACACAGCTCCCCGTTATGGTTAAACGAATCATTCTACATCACTCTTCCCTTTAAGAAAAATAAAGATATAAACCCTACAAGAGCGAGTCATTCAGGAATGAATTCAGACCACATGAATATAGCCATCCAAGAGTGCCAAGAGCTAATAAACCAAAATCCTATTGAGCCAACAACATCCCCATGTGCGTGTGAAGCTTTTTATGTCAACAAAAGAAGTGAACAAGTTAGAGGAAAACTAAGGCTGGTTATCAACTACCAGCCACTGAACCACTTCTTGGCAGATGATAAATTCCCACTCCCTCAAAAGAAGACGTTATTCCAGTCTCTGGTAAATGCAAAAGAAGCTTTATGCTTTTTCTGGTATCTGTTTGAATCCCACACAATTTCCATGTCCATCAACTTTGAGAAGCTTCTCCCTAACTTGATTGATTGTCAGTGTGAAAAAATGTCAAAAGAATCCACAAATACGTTCACCCTGCTATGATGGTTCCTCACTCCACATCAGTGGATTGAAGAAATTACATCCTCAAAGAAGAAACACTGTATTGTATACTTCAAAAGACCTGGATGTTATATTCCTCCATCAACAGGTAGAGACGGACAGTCATTGGTTTTACATGCTCCTTATTGTTTCACACACTCATGGTCAGACATAAAGCCTACTAGGCCTAATTACAAATACTGGGCTCCAAAGGAATACGCAGATACACGGATATGCCTTGCCCATGCAATAATGTCTAGCCAGAAGCTATACCTGCAAACGTGCTCAACGGTGTAAAT
This sequence comes from Bidens hawaiensis, assembly GCF_021521415.1. Taxonomy (NCBI): domain Eukaryota; kingdom Viridiplantae; phylum Streptophyta; class Magnoliopsida; order Asterales; family Asteraceae; genus Bidens; species Bidens hawaiensis. Next base: position 7,630 of record NW_027505241.1, on the reverse strand, counting down.
GTTTGGGAAAACGACAATCCGTATTCTAAAATATGGAAAGAGTCTATTGCCAATACGCAGAAACTCATCTGGTAGATGATTTTGATCCCTATGAAGATGACCCGTCACACCCAGATTCTCGTTGGAAGTAAAAGTATCCAAGAAGAAGAAGTTCCTGTAATCTATTTTTATTTGTGTGCTTTTAGTTTGCTTAATGTGTACTTAAGGATAAAGCTTAATCACTCTTATAATGGTTTTAGCAAGTAGGTTATGTATTAAAATATCTAGTATTGTGTGATGTAAGTCATGATGTAATTTGCTAGTATGATGTAAGCAATGATGTCATGAACACCCTTTATTGGCCTATAAAAGGAGGGTTCCCCATAGTGTATTTTTCATCCTTGGAAAGAAATAAAAACTTCTTCTTATATATTTCTCTCTACCTTCTCTCTAGTTTCTCTCACTAAAAAACTCATTTGATCGAGTCTTTTATCTTTTATATTTTCCGGTGGGTTGTTTGAGGGTCCTCTCAAGTCTAGAAAGACTAGTCACTTGAGGTTCAAAAGATTTCCAAGCCGAGCTCCGCCTTGTGTTTGAGGTTCTTACTGGTCTTCCTGAAGATCAACCATACACTCCCCCTATTTATGCTTATCTATACTATATATAATATATGAGACATAGGTAAATTAAGACACCCCGTTTTTAAGAAATTTACAACTTTTAATGTCTAAGGTACACCTTATATAGAATGTAAGAGAGGAACAAACCTGTCCATTAAAAAATAATTACAACATTGTCCCCTCAACTTTAAGCAACTTTTGTAAATTTAAGAATAGTTACTACTTTGAACCTTTATCTTTACCTATATATTCATTTTAATTTTGATTATAAATAACTTCCCAATAACAATTTTCCAACGGCCTTAACTTTTTCATACACTAATATTTTTTATAAAAAAATTACACCATAAAAATGAGCTATTTATTATCTTTAATTTGAGTATGGTATTGCTATAATTTTTCAAATAAAAAATTAACATATTACGTATGGGTGTTCACCATTAGGTTTTAACGATTTCTAAGTTATATCGTGAGCCAAACCGTTGGTTCGATTTTTTGTCATTGAGAATCGAAATTGAATCGTAGAAACTTTAAACTGAATCGTTACTAATGGTTTTGGTTTCATGCATTGAGCTTTAATAATAAATTTACCGTCCGGTCCAGTTTTATACGACCAATTTTCTGTATAAACCATAAACCAAACCGTTTGCTATGGTTTGAACATTCGGAAACCGGCTGACCGAAAGTGATGATTGGTTCAAACGTTTTCAATTTTTGAAACGAAGCTTGAACATCCACAATTGTTAGATGATTACTATGATTTTTGTTCCCACCGCATCACTCGAGCACCCGTCTAGTAATCAAATATCAACCACCGGAAAGTCAACAACAGTTAACAACTAAACATAAAGAAAAACAAAAATAAATACCAAAAAAAAAAGAACACAGACACAATTTTTTTATCCTTTCGAACCAAAACTATGCATACACTGCAGCAAGGGTATAAAATACTGCAACGAATCGATATTCTACTTGAAAAGTTAGTTATTGACATATAAAGACAAATGGAGTTTCTTTTAGAAATAAGGAAAATAATTTTATTTAGCATGTAGCAAGAAAATAAAAAACTTTTAAATAACGTCAAATTGCTAGATTCTGTTATTTGATAGTTGAAATTGAACTCCAATTTTTAAGTATTAATCCTTAACTTTTTATTATATGTTGAAGTTTTTTTAAGTTTTAGGAACCTATCCTTATAGCATAAGTGAATCACAATAAGCAATCAAACAAAGTTAGACACGATGAAGGAAACACACTCTCGGATTTCCATGCTTCATTTAACTTACTATAACCAACTGTAAATCATATGTTATATAAAGAAAATGAAGCTCCAAACACAAATAACTTATCTAACCCCTACAATAATATCACCTACAATATACACCACCATAAAATAAACACACACAATTAAAACACAAAAGCCATAAATCTGATGATACTTCTGCAAACAACAAATGAAAAGAATGGAGCTATAACTGAACTCTTGTCACAACACCAACGTCCTTAGCTTTATCTCTCAATTTCATTTCCGTTTACTTTCGATAGGTTAGTATATACATGGATGGGTTGTACAGAATCATTGAATTACCTACTGATAGGTAAAATACCATAACGTCACCTACAATAGAATAAATGCACAATGCAACCAAAGGAAAGCGGTGACGAAACCGATCTTGTCCGACAAATGCAACCTGAAATCAGCACCCATAATCCCAAATATATCAAACATCATTACACAAATATTCAAGCAAGTCCTATCGCTCAAAGCAAGTGACAAGACATACAAAAACAACATTAGTACCTAAAACAACAATCAAACATGCAATTATAAAATAACCGAAATACCTCATCACCGGTTGTCTAAAGACCACATATAAAACTCTTAAGCCCACATGGAAGTCTAACACATTGACAGTCACAATCGTCACCGGGTATCGTAAATGGTGACCACCACAGAAACATTAAGGATTATCTTAAACCCGATATAGCCACTGTTACGACTGGTTAAGTCGCCGCACCAACCACAACCAAAATCGACACCGGGATAGTGTCACCGGACACTAGAGGTCACCGATAAAACCACCAAAACCCACCATTAAAGTCTTCTAACTCATATACAGGCACAATCATCACCGCCAATTGTAACCGGCGAACACGATAGAGACGATCGCCGCTTCAGAGCACACCACGCAACCGCCACCGAGGGTTCGGAAAAGGAACCCGGCAACAATCGTAATCGGTGATCACCACTGAGACAACAGAGTGGTAACCGAAGGTGCAAGGAAGTAATTTAAAGTTTAGTATAGGTTACAGGTGCCTTCTGTTCAATATTGGTTCGTGGCTGTAACAGACGATGACAGGTGTGGCGGTGGAGTGACTGGGACTACCGTAATTTGCTAGGCACATGCTAGCTTTATTACTTAAACTACACTGTGGCGTCAAACCTCTATTTTATACTATAGTTATAATTTTATAAAATATGTTTCTTGGAAAAGATTATTTGGTAAAAAAAAACACTTGGAATGATTTGTAGTTTTTTTAAATATCTTTTAAACACCAATTTAAAGAGGCTAAAGAAGTCAAAATTTCTAAGAAATAAAATTTTGGTGATCCACTTTGTGTAAACCGATTACGTTTTTGGTTTCATCTAGAATGGTAATTAGGTAAATTAGATCATATTGCTATAATACTTCGTTTTGTTTATAGTTAACACTATATATGTCGTGTTATCGACCTTTTACATATCATTTATTGAGTTTATATTTAAGGGGCCCAGTTTTTTTATCACGTCGTAGGCCGGTCTTGCCCAACGGGTATGGGACAAGCTTTAATAATTGGGTATAGGTTTAGGAATACCAAAACCGGTTCCAAACCTGACTCATTGTCATCCCTAAGACCCTTACAAACACGAACAAGGGCTCATTTCGTTGCATTCGATATTAAATTAATGAGTTATAACACCAGGTTAACCAATTTCCATGCACCGCCACGTTAATGAAATCCGATTATTTTGTGTGTTGTAGATCATCCTTTATCAATCATTTCATTTGATGCTTTCATATATATATATATATATATATATATATATATATATATATATATATATCCTAATTGATGATTGATGGTGCGTTTTGTATCCTTGAGCGCATTTGCTTGGATCTGATCATGGTGTTGTTATCTCTTCTATTTACATTACATAATACCCAATTTGTATAATAATTTGGATGTGTGTTGTGTTTTTTTTACAATCTTTGAACCTTACCTATAATATTTATTAATCTGTTTTTTTGTAGATTCATTTTGTTCTTTCGATAAACCAACAAGGAAAAGTTAGATTGACAAAATGGTATTCACCTTACTCCCACAATCAAAGAAGTAAGGTAGGTATATATGCATGTTGAAATTATCAGCATGCATTTTGTCCCAAATATATAGCTACTGATATTTATTTTTATGTTGTGTATAATATGGGAGGTAATACGAGATCTTAGTGGGATGATTCTAGCACGAGGTCCCAAACTTTTCAACATCGTTGAATGGAGGGGATATAAAGTTGTTTATAGGAGGTATGTTCATGCTATCGTTTCAGTGGGAAGTTCGTTTAACGAACGAACACAAACAAGATATTTGTTCAAACATGAACAAATGTCTCATTGTTCATTTATGTTTGTTTGTTTACATTTTTAGTTTCCATTTGTTTAAGCTCATTTGAATGTTCATTTAAATCTTTTAGGTCCATTGCAAGTGAATCTAAAAATTGATCACCCATTACAATTTAATTTGCTTCCATTGAATTTTTAGGATCAACATATTGATTTTGTGTTTACTTTTAATTGGTGTTTATTCATCTATGTTCAGTTATTTTCCTTCATTTTGTGCTTGTATACTGTTTGTTTAATTTTTTATGTTCACTCACTTGTTCCTTTAAAGTTAAACGAATGAAGAAGAACATGCCCTGTTCGTTTAACTAGTTGCTCTCCTCTGTTACAGATACGCCATCCTGTACTTTGTTATGTGTATTAACCAAGATGACAACGAATTGGAAATCCTTGAAATTATTCAATATATTGTTGAGACTCTTAATCGTTACTTTGGAAGTGTAAGCCATCTAAACTTTAAAGAATGTACTTTACAGTAATATTATTACTACATTTTTGTTTTAATATTTGGAAGTTAATTCTGTTTCTCTACATCATTGTAACAGGTTTGTGAGCTAGACTTGATCTTCCATTTTCATAAGGCGCGTTCTTCTTCACCTCAAACGCATCGTATCATATATTCCTAGATCCTTTTTAGTTTATTTAACATTAATCTTATATATTTGTTGATTAATTGATCTTTGCAGACTTATTATATACTGGATGAGATCATAATTGCTGATGAACTTCAGGAATCAAGCAAGACCACAATTCACCGTCTAATTGATGCACAGGTATGTAATGGTAGCAATTTTGACCCGACCCATTTCATAATGAATGTGTTAACGGGTCAATATCTCTAGAAGTGTTATCTTAAAGCATAAAATGTTCGATATCTTTTTAATCCTGAAATAGATTGTTGTTGGAATAATGCATATTTGGTAATCATATCGGACACCTATTATCTATGAAAAATAATTAAAATTACCGGGACAAAAAAATGTACTGTGTCAAGCAAACCTGCGTGACTGTTTTTCCGCCTTTTCCCCTGTTATGTTTGCAGGATTCTATAGTGGAGGCAACAAAAGAAAAAGAAAATACTGTTTTATATAATTGCGCAGGTTGCTAATTGAAGTTTTGCGGCCGATGATAAATGGGTTGCATGTGCGTAAAACAGGTATTAGCCACTTTTGTAGAACGAGATGCGATTTCCTGAATATCAAATTTTGGATTTGCATACTCAGCATGTTATACGCGTGTATACCTGCACACATAGGGTTTTGTGGCGTAGCACACTTCTTCTGATGACCGGCCGTGTAAAAGGAACAAAATCATGTCATACATTCAAAATTAAACATGTTACATGTGTATTTTCTATACTAGTCTAAAAGTATAGTTAATAGTGACAAATGGTTTACTTGTGTGGTTCATTCATCGAAGGCAGAATATCACAACTGCACGATTATTATGTTTTGATGTTTTGTTAACCTAAAATGAGGACACTAAACATATGCAAATCCCTATACTCATTATTCAGTTACGTTTTTGTCCTGACGTTTCTAAAGTAGTCAAACGTGAAGTTGCATTATCATTTCTCAAAAACGTTTGTAGCCTGTGAGCATTAAATGGTCATATGAGCATTAAAGGCCGTGGTTTTGGCACTCGTCCGAATCTATATGGAGCAAGTTGGGTTCAATGGCGATCAGTCAAAACTTTGTGTATTATTAAAACCCGTTTAAAAATACGACAAATAATAATTAATCAGATAGATTAATATACGCAACGGAAATAAACGAGTGCCCATCACGAAAAACGAAACCCCGACAGGATCGGTTACATACAATACGGGGTACATTATAGATTTGATCTATCTAATTACCGTCAGTGACGGAACTAGAACTTTTCAACCGGGTGGTAGTAATAGAATTTCTATTACCTCACTAGATGTTCAATAATTTCACTTATTATTGAACTCTTTAATTTTATTGTTATTTAACGGATTTATGACCCTTTGTGTTTGGTTAAATGATTTATTTTACCTAATTATCATTCTAACAAGATCTTTAGAATCTACATTATCAAATGAATAATATTATTGAGTTATATACTTATTTAAAATATGTTAAAAGGAAATTTAAAGAATTATATACATATAGTAAAATAAACATAAGAGTGGCTAAATCTAATAAAAATATACAATAGAGTATAGAGTATCAAACATTTGAAAAACTAAAATATGTATAATTTTTGTGAAATAATAAACGGTAAAAAAAAGTACTAATGGTCATTTCCATTAGTACTAAAATGGATATTAACATAAACTCCAGCCACAGAAGGGTCAACAGACTCCCTTGACCCGCTTGTGGTTTGGCCCTTGGTTACCGTTGAGATAGATATACCTTATGGTTAGTAATAACCGAACGAGATACCGAGGTTCAACAAGACGACACTAATTGAAGAGCACATGAGAACCGCAACGGCGATGCACAAAACAGCACCAGTGACATTTTGGCGTAGGCGGTGGTAGCCGGATTTTGGTGAGAGAAATGTGGAGGTGGCTCCTAGACTTATGGATCTAGATTAGGGTTAGTTAGGTTAGATAGATGTAATGATAATCCTCTATCTTAGAACCTTTTCCAAATCCTAATGGGCTCTAAACCCATTTAAATTTATCTCTTATTTAAAAGCCCAAGACCCAAGTTTATTTATTTAATAAATAAACTTATGTATAATAATTTTCTCAGCAATGTTCATGTCACACCCCGACCAAAGGCGGCGGAACATGCCGGGGTGCAACGATTGCTCATAAGCGCATGACACTATTTAAAGCGACAATATTTAACAAACTCATTTCATTTCACAACATCGAAAATGCCACATAACTGAATATTCATAAGTCAAATACAACAAAATATGACAAAACATAGCAAATCAAATATTGTTCATTTTTGCTAATATCCTAACGGTATTTGTGACGTTTTCTCCTTCAAACTCCAAATCAACCTAGATGCAAACCGCAAACCTGTAACATTTCATAAAATAAAGTTTGTCAACACAAAGGTTGGTGAGCAATTCATAAGTTTGAACATATAAGTATATAGTTGGAAAATGCCACAAGATTTGTATACAAACAATAAATAAAAACAATAATTTGGATAAAATCGCTAATAGAATTACGTTAGCGACACCTAACCATAAGGGGATGCCAAATAGTCTAGGATTTTATAGTTATCGTTAATTGCATTACGTTAACGACACCTTGCTATAAGGGGATACCATATAGTCTAGGATTTTATAGATCAACCAACCAAAAGCGATAAACACATAGGCATATAATCAAAGAACACCAAATCGAGCAATTATTTAAGTAAGGTATACAAATAACATTTGTGC